>NW_026521888.1:0-33142 GCF_021234435.1 Artibeus jamaicensis
GGTTGGGGAAAGGTGTCAGAGTACTGGGAAATATCTTACAGGAACTGGTGTTGCGCAGGTAGTAGGAAGTGGTGGCTGAAGACCACCTGGTAGAGGAAGAGGAGACTGAGGTCCAGCAAGGATGTTAGAGGGCTGAACTGTTACTCTGGTCAAATCAAAACTCAAAGATACCCTGAGAAATAACATAAAGAACAGCCCAAGAGCAGCACATTCAGTTGATCAAGGAGTCTTCAGCATTGAATTTCACAGGTCACTTACCATGGAAATTCACACCATAAACCCAAAGTAAGTACAGATCAATTTATGAAGCAGAGGCTAATAAGAAGTGTCTCCCAAACAACTGGAAGACAAAGATACAAACCCCAAACCAAAGGGAAGGGGCAATCCTCAGAAAGAATGTTTAATGAAATAGAGGTACGTCACCTTTTGGATATTGAATACAAAGCAATGGTTATCAGGAAGATGAACAAGCTCACTGAGAATTACCAAAAACACACAGGGAAGCTTTAATGAACTCACAAAAAAACTATATCAATATGAAAAGGAAGTAGAAACTACTAAGAAGGTCCTAGAAGAAATGAATAATACAATTTTTGAACTGAAGAATACAATAGGAAGAATCAAAAGGAGGTTTGATGAAGTAGAAGACTGAATTAGTGCAGTGGAGAACAAGGGAAAAATTAAAGCACCCAGAGACAGCAAGAAAAAGAAAAGAGGCTCAGAAAGAATAAAGAGAGATTAAGGGAAATTCAGGACAACATGAAACGTAATAATATCCATATAATAGATCTATCTGGAGGAGAAGAAACAGTGCAAGGGATAGAAAACCTGTTTGGAAAAAGTAATGATGGACTCTCTCTAACTGGATAAGAGAAAAAGTCACACAAATAATCCAGGAATCACAGAGAGTCCAAATCAAGAGGAACCCAAAAAGGCCCACTTCAAGATACATCATCATTAAAATGGCAAAATTCCAAGATCTTAGAAGAAAGATCTCTAAAGAAAGAATCTTAAAGGCAACAAGGGAGAAAAAGGAAGTAACATACAAGGGAGCCCCAATAAAGTTAGCTGCTGACTTCTCAGTGGAAATGCTCTAAGCCAGAAGAGAATGACAAGAAATATTCCAGGTATTGAGAAACAAAGGTGACAAGCAAGAATACACTATCTAGCAAGGCTCTCTATTAAAATGGAAGGCCATATAAGGAGTTTCTCAGACAAAGGAAGCCTCATTGAATTTGCCTCCTCCAAACCAGCACTGCAAGACATTCTAAAGCGTCTGCTTTAAGAAAAGGAAGAAAAACAGTAAAAGAGAGAGGAACACAGGTACGCAAAATAGGCAATGAATAAGGACCTATCAATAACAACATTAAATGTAAATGGATCACATGCTCTGTCAGGAGACATAAAATAGCTGAATGGATAAGAAATCATGACCCACACATATGCTGCCTACAAGATATCCAACTCAGAACAAAAGACCTATGTAGGGGTGACTTTCCTTGCAAGTCACCCTGTGTGCTACAGATGAGAGTAAACGTGACAGAGACATGATGTAATCTGCTTGGGGTGGAGAGGTGGCCAGTTTCCCAGAGGAAAAGGCCTTGAGCAGTGGCCAGTTTCTCAGGGGAAAGAGGTGTTCAGCCCCCTCCTCCAGGGCCTTTTACTGGATTGTAATACACAGGAATACAGGGTTGCAAGGATCAAACAGTAGATAACATTTCAAAGATATCTGAGGGCTTAGTCTGAATCAGAGTCTGGAACCGAGTTTTAGAGTTTCCTGCTCGAACCCTTAACATATGAATGAAAGCACTCTTAGCAGAGCAGATTTCACAGGTTTATCAGGAAGTCTTTGTGATGCCAGATTTTCCCCCAGGACATGCTCTAGCAAGGCAAGGAGCTGTACCTCTCCCCATCAGGTATTCAGGTTTAAGGGGATCAGAGCCAGGAAGCACTTCTCCCAGAGGACGGGGGGACTCGGGCTATCTCAAAGCCTGGGGGCGAGAGTCCATTGCTCTTTGTTGCAGCCCCCCCCCCAAGTCCTTTCATGAAGGCCTCCCAAGTGATTGAGTCTGGCTTAGGTTGCCCCCCACTGTGAGGGGTCTTACCTGTCATTGACTTCTGATCAAGCTTTGGGGGCAGGAAGAGGAAAGTGAGGCAGTGTTTGCTACCACAGACAAGCTTTGTCTCCTGCAGCTGGCATTCCAGAGGTTGTTGCTTCTCTTAGCCACAGGGGGTAGTTATAATTCCTAGAACCAGGCAGACTGGTCCACAACAGACCTATACACACTGAATGTGAAGACCGAAAAAAATATATATATTCCAAGCAAAGGAACAGAAAAAATGAAGCCAGGGTACCAATACTCATATCAGACAAAAATGGGCCATAAAAAGAGACCCAGAAGGTAATTTCATAATACCAAAGGGAAGAATTCATCCAGAACACATAGACATTGTAAATATATATCCACTAAACAGAGGAGCACCCAAGTACCGAAAAAAAATTCTTGGAGGACTTCAAGAAAGATATTGAGAGTAACACAATTGTAGTAAGGGATTTTAACACCCTACTGTAAAAAAAAAAAAACCACACAGATCTTTCAAATAAAATATCAACAAGGATATTGTGGCATTGAACAATGTCCCAGATATAATAGACTTAACCGATGTATATATAGAGCTTTTCATCCCAAAGAAGAAAAATACACATTGTTTTCAAGTGCACATGAACATTTGCAAAGGTAGACTACACATTGTTTTCAAGTGCACATGGAACATTTGCATAGGTAGACCACATGATAGTACAAAAAAATAAGCCCCAAACATTCAAGAAAATTCATCATATCAAGTGTTTTTTCCAATGACATGGGACTGAAAGAAAAACATACCTCAAGGAAAAAACTCAAAAACACTCAATTCCTGGAGATTGAAGTGCATGCCATTAAACAATGAAGGGGTCAATAATGGCATCAAGGAAGATATCAAAGAATTTATTTGAACAAATGAAAATGAACTCACAAAAATCCAAAACTTATGAGACAAAGTGAAGGCAGTCCTGAGGAAAATTCACAGCAAACAAGCCTTCCTAAAAAAGATAGAAGCATTTCAAATAAACATCCTAACCCCACATTTACAAGAACTGGGATAACAATAAATAAGACAGGCCAGAACAAGCAGAAGGAAGGAAATAACCAAGATCAGAGTACAATTAAAAGACAGAGTTTAAAGCACAGTTCTAAGGATCAATAAATTCAGAAGCTGGTTTTTTAGAAGATAGAAAACCAAGAAGCCTTTAAGCAGACCCATTAAGAAACACGAGGAGAAGATGGTGGCAAGGTAGGTCCCTGCACATGGGCAAAAAATCTAGCCAATTTTGTGAGAAACAGGGTTAACAACCAGTGGTATCCCAGAATATATGAAGATTGAACACCCAAAACTATAAAGGACATTGAAAAACCAGACAGGAATAAGAGAGCTTACGACAACAAGATCCCCGAGAACAGTGTGGGGATCAGAGCTGCTATAGCTCCAGTCCTGTCACCCACTGGGTCTGCTGCAAGATTCTTGGGAGAGAGCCAGACTGAGCTGCGTGAGAGGCCAGATGCTTGTTTGGATGGAGCAGGGTAGGACTTGGAAAGGAGGAATTTTTCAACATCAAAAAGAGAAAAAAGAGGCACTCTGTGGCTGTTTTGGGACAGCCTCCAGCAACAGCCACCTGCCTCCTGTTCACCGGATCTGTGGCCATTGGTGGCTTGTCCATCCCCACTCCCAAAGCACCGATGGTGTATACCTTGTCTGGCCTGGCAGAAGCCTGACCATGCTTACTCCAGAAGCACCGGTAGAGGACCACAACTGCCTGTCTGTGCTAATACCTAAGACACCAGGATCGAGTGCCTTCCACCTGCAGGGCCAACTGGCTCTCTAGGAGGAAGAAAAAGGCTCCACAGAGGGGAGCTGCAGTCCCCAGAAAGACTTGATTCCCTAGGGGCTGAACTACTCAAAAGGGACACTGAGAGCCCCTAGCATCTAGGATGGTAAAGATCAAGAAGGTTGCATGTGAGTTGCCCCTAACTGGTACACCTCAAGGAGAACACAACTGGTGGACTAAAGGCTTAGTATGGGCACATGACGGCATTGAGGTACTGGGATGGAGGCTGGAAGACAGTGAAGAGTGAGGCTCAGGATGACAGAAAAGCTAAACCAATCCTTCCTCAGTCTGAGGAAGCCAGGAGGACTAACAGAACTGGCTTGACTGGGTAAAGCCAGCAGTAGGCTTTAAAAATATATATTTTTTCTTTTCTTTTTTACATTTCTTCCTCCTTCCTTTCCCTTTTTATTCTTTCTTCCTTCCTTCTTCTTTAAAATACCTTTTTCCTTTCCTTCTCTCTCATTTTTTCCTTTGCCTTCCTTCTTTTTTCCCTTTTTTTATTCCTTCTCCTTCATTCCTTCCCCTTTCCCCCCTTCTTTCCCCACATGTGAGACAATAATACCTGGAGTGGAGAAAAGACTAGAATTAGATCCAAATGGGTCATCCCAACAATAGAGACAGTGAGACAAACTTTACTTTGTTACTCCTGAGAACTAACAAGGTGGGAGCTGTGAACACCAGTACACCTGCTAGAAGAGGAAACCCAGCAACAAAGGGACCACCAACAGATAGCAATGGAAGAAGGTGAAGGAGGGAGCGGAAGCCACACTAACCTCAAAGCAGCACCGACATGGAAATACAACTAAAGGGTGAAGACATTACCCACAACAAACAAGTCAACAGGAACAAGAGAGAAGCCTCAAAATCTAGTACACACAGAAGAATCAGCTTCAACACAACCTGTCCAAACCTGCACAACAGAATACAACAGGTGGTGGACAGAATGATCCTCAGTTACAAACTGGAGGGAAGGACCCACTAAAGAAAAAACTAATCAAAATACAAAGATATACAGAGAGCCAACATAAACAACAGCTCAAGAACAGAGAGCTCAGGAGATTAAAGAGAAGGCACTACTGAATCTCACAGGTCACTTACCATAGAAGTTCACACCATAAACTCAGGAAGTCAGAACAGATCAACTTAAGAAGCAGAGGCTAACAAGAAGAGTCTCACAAACAATGGGAAGGCAAAGAAACAATCCCCAAATGAAAGGAAAGGCAGAAGCCTCAGAAAGAATGTAAGATGAAATACAGACAACTCAACTATCAGATACTGAGTTCAAAGCAATGGTTATCAGGAACTCAATAAGCTCACAAAGAATTACCAAAAACTACAGGGAAACTACAAGAAAATCACTGCAAACCATATCGACATGAAAAAGGAAATAGAACTATCAACAAGGGCAAAGAGGAAATGAAGAAGACAAATTCTGAACTGAAGAACACAGTAGAAGGAATACAAGCAAGCTCAATGAAGCAGAGAATCAGACCAGTGAGCTGCAGATCAAGTTAAATAAAACACCCAGAAAGACCAAGAAAAGGAAAACAGGCTCAGAAAGAAAAAAGAGGGACTAAACAAAATTCAGGAACACATGAAATGTAATATCTATATAATAGGAATACCAGGAGAAGAAAAAGATCAAGAAATAGCAACCTGTTTGAAAAAGTAATGATGAAAAAGTTCCCTAACTGATGAGAGAAAAAGTCACACAAATTCAGGAAACACAGAGAACCCCAAAGAGGACCACTTCAACACATCATAACTAAAATGGCAAAATTCCAAGACAAAGAGAATCATAAAGACAGGAAGGGAGAAAAAAGAAGTAACATACAAGGGAGCCTCAATAAGGTTAGCTACTGACTTCTCAATAGAAACACTCCAAGCCAGAAGAGATTTCAAAAAATATTCCAAGTAATGAGACCAGAGGCAAGGCTACTTTACTCAGCAAGGCTGTCAATAAAGTTGGAAGGCTAAATAAGGAGCTTCCCAGACAAAAGAAGTCTTAGAGAATGCACCTCCATGAACCAGGTCTGCTAGAGATGCTCAAGGGACTGCTTTAAGGAAAGAAGGGAAAAGAGACAGAGGGTAACACCAGTATTAAAAAATGGCAATGATAAGCACCTATCAATAGTAACTTTAAATAAAAATGGATTAAATGCTCCAATCAAAAGACAGACTAGCTGAATGGATAAGAAATCACACATATGCTGCCTAAAAGAGACCCACCTCAGGACAAAAGACCTACACAGACTGAAGGTGAAGGGCTGGACACAAATTTTCCAAGCAAATGAACAGAAAAAAAGAAAACAAGGGTAGCAATATTCATATTGGACAAAAGAGAGTTCAAAATAAGAGCCATAAAAAGAAAACCTGAAATTCACTACATAATACTCAAGGGAAGAATTCATCAAGAACAAATAAACATTGTAAATATTTATGTACTCAACATAGGAGCACCCAAGGACATAAACAAGTTTTGGAGGACTTCAAGAAAGATATTGAGAGCAACACAATTATAGTAGGGGATTTAATACCCCACTGCCAAAAATAGATCTTCCAAACAAAATATCAACAAAGATATTGTGACATTGAACAATGCTGTAGATGAAATGGATTTAACTGAATATATATATATATATATATATATATATATATATATATATATATATATATACAGAGCTTTTCATCCCAAAGAAGCAAAATACACATCCTTTTCAAATGCACATGGAACATTTTCAAAGAGAGGCCACATGATAGGATACAAAACAAGCCTCCACAATTCAAGAAAATTAAAATTATATCAAGTATTTTCTCTGACCACCAGGGATTGAAACTAGAAACCAACCCGAAAGGAAAAAACACTCAAGATCATGGAGATTGAGTAGTATGCTATTAAACAATGAATGGGTCAAGAATGATATTAAAAAAAAAAAAGAAAACCTTTCTGGAAACAAAAGAAATCAAACTCACAACAATCTAAAACTTATGGGACATAAAGAAATCAGTCCTAAGAGGGAAGTTCATAGTGCAACAGGCTGACCTAAAAAGATAAAAACGTTTCAAACAAACGACCTTATGCTACACCTATGAGAACTCGAGGAACAACCCAGAGTAAGTAGAAAGAATGAAATAACCATGATCAGAGCAAAATTAAATGAGAGAGACTGAAAGTGCAATTTTAAGAACCAATGAATTCAGGAAATGGTTCTCTGAAAATATAAACAAAATCAAGATGCCTTTGGGCAGGCTCATCAAGAAAAAGAGAGAATACCCAAAGAAACACAATCAGAAATGAAAGAGGAGAGATTACAACTGATACCACAGAAATACAAGAATTGTAAGAAATTACTATGGAAAACTTGATGCCAAAAAACTTTAAAACCTAGGTGAAATGGACAAATTTTTAGAAAAATACAATCTTTCACAACTTAGTAGGAAGGCACAGAAAGCCTGAACAGACCAATAACAGCAGATGAAATTGAAGTAGTAATCAAAAAATTCCTGACACTCATAATTTCTGGACCAAATAGTTTCACAGGAGAATTTTACAAAGCATTAGCAAGAGCTAACCCCTATTCTCCACAGACTATTCCAAAAAATCCAAAATGATGGAAGACTCTAGATCTCTTTTTATGAAGCCAGCATCATTCCACTCCAAAAAAAAACAGATAAAGACACAACAACAAAAAAAGAAAACTTCAGACCAATATTGCTGATTAACATACTCCCAAAAATAATCAACAAAATACCAGCAAATGGCATCCAGCAATATATTAAAAGGATTATACACCATGACCAAGTGGGATTCATCCCAGGGATGCAAGGATGGTACAATATTTGCAAATCAGTAAATGTAATACATCACATAACCATAAGCAAACCCAAAACATCATATCATTATATCAATAGATGTGGAAAAACCATTGGATAAGGTACAACACCCATTTATGATACAAACACTCAGCAAAGTGGGAATAGAGGGAGCATTCCTCAACATAATAAAGGCCATATATGAGAGACCTACACAAAACATCATACTCAATGGGCAAAAACTAAAATCTTTCCCACAAAGATCACGAACAAGATAAGATTGTCCACTTTCAATACTTCTATTCAACATAGATTGGAAGTTTTAGCTACAGGATATCAGACAAGAAAAGGAAATAAATGTCATCCAAATTGAAAAAGTGGAAACAAAACTGTAATAGTTTGCAGATGACATGATAGTGTACTTAAAAATCCCACCAACTCCACCAAAAAACTACTCAACCTAATAAACAAGTTAGGCAGAACAATAGGATACCAAATCAATATCCAGAAATCAAAGGCATTTTTGTATACCAACAATGAAACATCAGAAGCAGATCCCAGGGGAAAAAATCCACTTGATATAGCAAGAAGAAAAGTAAAATACCTAAGATAAATCTAACCAAGGAGGTAAAAGACCTGTACTCAGAAAACTATACAACATTGAAGAAAGAAATGAAGAAAGACAACAAAAAATGGAAACATACTGTGTTCATGAATCAGAAGAATTACCATCATCAAATAGCCATATTACCCAAAGCAATTTACAGTCAATGCAATACCTATTAAAGTATCAATGCTTATTTTACACATATATGACAAACACTTCAAATATTTATATGGAACCATAAATTACCCTGAATAGGTGCTGCAAGTTTGAGAAAGAAGAGCAAAGTAGGAGAGATCACAATATCTGATACCAAACTGTATTACAAGGCCACTGTAATCATAACAGCCTGATACTGGCATAAAAACAGGCACATAGACCAATGGAACAGAACAGAGAACCCAGAAATCAACCCAAGGAAAATTAATTTTCAACAAAGGAGGCTGCAGCATAAAATGGAGTAAAAATGGTGTTGGCAGATCTGGACATGCAAAAAATGAAACTTGAAGATCAACTTACACCATACACTAAAATAAATTCAAGGTGGATAAAAGACTCAAATATAAGCCACGACACTATTAAAGTCCTAGAGGAGAACACTGGCAAGAAAATCTCATATATTCCATGCAGCAACATTTTTACTGACATGTCCCCTACAGCAAGGGACATAAAGGAAAGAATAAACAAATGGGATCTCATCAAAATAACAAGTTTCTGCATGACTAAAGAAAACAGTATTAAAATAAAATAGAACCAACCATATGGAAAAACATATTTGCCAATGATACCTCAGACAAAGGTTTAATCTCCAAAATATACAAAGAACTTACACGACTCCACTCTAAGAAGACACCCAACCCAATTAAAAAATGGGAAAAGGACTTGAACAGACACTTCTCCAAGGAGGACATACAGAACATCCAGAGACACGTGAAGAGATGCTCAATATCGTGAGCTATCAGAGAGATGCAAATTAAAACCACAATGAGATACCACCTTACACCAGTCAGGATGGCTATCATAAACAAAGCAACAAACAACACGTGTTGAAGAGGTTGTGGGGAAAAGGGGTCCCTAGCTCACTGTTGGTGGGAATGCAGACTGGTGCAACAATTATGAAAAACAGTATGGAATTTCCTCAGAAAACTAAGAATGAATCTGCCTTTTGACTCAACGATTCCACTCCTAGGATTATACCTGAAGAACCCTGAAACACCAATCCAGAAGAACCTATGTACCTCAATGTTCATAGCAATAAAATTTACAATAGCCAAGTCCTGGAAGTAACCTAGGTGCCCATCAGTAAATTAATGGATAAAAACACTATGTTACATTTACATAATGGAATTCTATTCAGCAGAAAGAAAGAAGGAGCTTATTTCCTTTGCAACAGCATGGATGGAACTGGAAAGCATTATGCTAAGCAAAATAAGCCAAGTGTTGAAAGAAAAATACCATATGATCTCACATTTAACAGGAACCTAGTCAGCAAAACAAACAAGCAAGTAAAATATAACCAGAGACAGTGAAACTGGGAACAGATTGAGTGACCAGAGAGGAGAGGGAGGGAATTTCAGGGGAAGAAGGTAAAGGGTTTTCAGGAACAAGTATAAAGAAAACATGGATAATAAGGGGGGTCAGAAATAAAAAGGAGTTGAGGAAGGCTGAGGGGTTGGGCTGAGGTAGGGCAAAAAGGCAGACAACTGTACTTGAACATTAATTAAAATATACATACTTACAGACCTGGCTGGTGTAGCTCAGTGGATTGAGCACAGGCTTGCGAACCAGAGGCTTGTGGTTCGATTCCCAGTAAGGACACATGCCTGGGCTGCAGGCCAGTTCTCAGCAGGGGAAGCATGGGAGGCAACCATACATACATATTTCTCTCCCTCCCTTTCCCTCTAAAGATAAATAAATTAAAAATCTGTTAAAATATACATACTTACATCATACATACATACATACATACATACATACATACATACATACATACAGGACCTAAATAAGTACAATCAGAAATGAAAGAGCAGATTACAACTCAAACCACAGAAACACAAAGGATTGTAGGAAATTGTTATGAAAACTATATAACCAGAAATTTGAAAAGTTAAATGAACCCAACAAATTTCTGGAAAAATATAATCTTCAAAAACTGAGTGAAGAAGAAATAGAAAGCATGAACAGACCAATAACAGTGGATGAAATTGAAGAAGTAATTAAAAAAACTCCTGATACACAAGAGCCTTGGACCAGATGGTTTTACAGGAGAATTATATAAAGTATTTGAGGACGAGCTAACCCCTATCCTTCACAGATTATTGCAGAAAAAAAGTCCAAGAAGATGGAAGACTCCCAAACTCTTTTTTATGAAGCCACCATCATCCCAATCCAAAAACCAGATAAAGACACAACAAAGAAAGAAAACTTCAGGCCACAGCAATCAGCAATTGCTGATCAGCAATCTTTAGCCACAGCAATCAGCAATTTATAAATTCAAAGCAATCCCTATTAAATTACCAATTATATTTCTCAAGTATGAAAAAAAATTCACAAAATTTGTATGGAACCATAAATGACCCAGAATAACTACAGCTATATTAAGAAAGAACAAAGTGGGAGGGTTCACCATACCTGATATAAATCAAACTGTATTACAAGGCCACTGTGTCTGTTCTTATGCCAGCCTGACACTGGCATAAGAACAGACACATGGATCAATGGAACAGAATAGAGAGCCCAGAACTAAATCCAAGTCTCTAGGTCAATTAATATTTGACAAGCAGGCAGAAGCATAAGTGGAATAAAAATAGCATCTTAATTAAAAGGTGTTGGGAGACCAGTACAGCTACATGGGAAAAAAAAATGAGACTCAAGCACCAACTTACACCATACACAAAAATAAATTCAATTTGAATAAAAGACTTAAATATGTCATGATACCATGAAAGTGCTAGAGGAAAATATAGTCAGGGAAATCTTGGTCATTCCACGTAGCAATATGTGGACCGATATGTCCCCTAGAGCAAGGGACCTGAAGGAAAGAATAAACATTTGGGACCTCATCAAACTAGAAAGCTTCTGCAGTGCTAAATGCCATAGTATAAAAATAAAAGTGAAAATGGTACCAAATATATGAAAATATATATTTGCCAATGATAGTTTGGGTAACATTTTGATCTCCAAAATATGTAAAGAATCATAGGACTCCAGTCTAAAAGACAAACAAAAAATAACAATTAAAAATGGGCAAAAGACTTGAACAGACACTTTTCTGGGAAGGACATACAGAGGGCCTAGAGACATATGAAAAATGTTCAGCATCACTAGCCTAAAAGATGCACAGAAAGATACAGATTAAAACCACTATAAGATGCTACTTCACACCAGTGAGAAGCGCTATTATAAACAAATCAATAAACAATGGGTGTTAGAGAGGATGTAGAGAAAAGGGGACCTTAGTGCAGTGTTGGCAGGAATACAGATTGGAGCAGCCAATGTGGAAAACAATGTGGAATTTCCTCAGAAAACTAAAAATGGAACTGTCTTTGACTCAGCAATTCCACTGCTAGTATTACATCCTAAGAACCCTGAAACACAATCCAAAAGAACCTATGCAGCTCAATGTTCATAGCAGTACAATTTACAATAGCCAAGTGCTGGAAGCAACCCAAGTGCACATCAGTAAATGAGTGGATCAAGAAACTATGGTACATTTACACAATGGAATACTATGCAGCAGAGAAAAATAAGGAGCTCCTATCCTTTGTGACAGCCTTGATGAAACTGGAGAGCATTATGCTAAGTGAAATAAGCCAGGATGTGCAGAAGAAATAACATATAATCTTACCTTTAGCGGGGACATAACAAAAGAAAAAAGTAAGCAAATATCGCCAGACATATAGAAATTAAGAATGATTTGACAGTAACCAGAGGGGAACTGGGAGAGGATAATGAAGTGAAGAGTTTTCAAGAACTACTATAAAGGATACATGGACAAAACGAAGGGGGGAGGTGTAAGCAAGGGAAGGAGGTAGATTTGGCTGGGGTGGGGTGGGGAGTAGTGGAAGGAAAATGCAGACAACTGCAATTGAACAACAATAAAATAATTATTAAAAAATAAAATAAAAGTATTGTTATGGATATAGGCATTTAACCTTCTATTTAAAAATATTTGGCTTTATATGCATGGAAAGTAGTGTGAGAGATACTTTAATGAAATAATTAGGCTGCATGCAAGTAAATGTTTCTAAAACATCTTAAATGGACAACCCCAAAACTTGTGGTCAAAATGTTATGTATGGTGAGCAAGCTGTAAACTGTATACTGAAGTAAATTAGTTAAACAGAAATGGATGGAACTGGACAGCATTATGCTGAGTGAAATAGGCCAGGTGTTGAAAGACAAATACCATATGATCTCATCTTTAATAGGAAGCTAAACAACAAAACAAACAAGAAACAGAATAAAAACAAAGACACTGAAATAGAGAACAAGGGGACAGTGACCAGAGGGGAGAGGGGAGAGAATTTAAGGGGAAAAAAAGGGGGGGGGAGATTGGGAGGAACAAATAGGAAGGACACAGGGACGAGAACTAAGGGGGGGTGGAAATGGGAGGGAGGTAGGGAGCATGGGGTGGGGAGGGCTGGGATTGGAGAAACAGACAAAAACTGAACTTGAAAAATAACTAAATAAATTTTTTTAAAAAGATTCAAGTCAGCAATAAGATAATATACATAAAAACAAAACTTCAAAATAAAGTGTTCAAAATGTTATGACAAAAAAACAAAACAAAATAAAGATATACAAATGTATTCATAGAAAAGAATTTAAAAAAAAGAAATGCTTCGTTTCTTGTTTGGATAACAAACACTGATATTCCTCTGCCAGTGTTAGATGGGATCACACATGAACTCTACCTTGTTTGCTATGTAAGAAATGTTGAATGATTACTCAACACTGTTACTTTTAGCATGCTTTTAAAATGCTAATGTGTATGCTTTACTCTTATTTTAAAGTGAAAATATTTGTACATGTATTTGTAATAATTTGGCTACCTTAATTATATTACAGGGTTGGGGGGAAAGAAGGTTTAAAGTTGTCAGCTTATCAAACACAGGTTAGCCCTGGCTGGTGTGGATGAATGAATTGAGCACCATTCTGCAGACCAAAGGGTCACCAGTTCAATTCCCAGTCAGGGCACATGCCTGAGTTGTGGGCCAGGTCCCCAGTAGGGGGTGCTCAAGAGGCCACCATGCATTGATGTTTCCCTCTCTTTCTCCTTCCCTTCCCTGCTGTCTAAAAATAAATTTAAAAAAATATAGTTTATATTTGTATTATTATTGATTAAGTATTGTATTATTTCCAGGTGAACAACAGTAATGTATTTTGTGTCACTCTGTATATAGTTTTTAAAAGTTTTTAAATGTATGGATATTTTCCTAGATCTTCCCAAGTCATAAGTTAATATAGAAATTTTTCTTATCTTTGTAAATGGATTTAATCACATGGATTGAAATATTTCAAAATTTACTGAATGGCAACTTTGTAATTTATGGTTCTTTTAAAGTTGATTTTTAATATTCAGGAATACAAAACAAAAAATAGATCCAACTAAAGGTCATATACATAATATGCAAAACTACACATTGTTTGTGATGGTTTTCATGATGACATCAGCTCTAAAGTATCTCCTTGCACTAACATTTCCCTGACAGTCTGTATCAACTGCCTGTGTCTGCTGACATTCTTTCTGCTTCAGTCCATCTAATTTATAGTTTTTCATTTTTAGATTCACAGCTGTTGTATTTTTTGTTTCTTTTGTGCTAGTCAGTGCCTTGACATCCTGTGATATTAGTATTTTCAATGAATAATCACTGAATTCATACTGAGAACCTATTTCCACCGGGTGCCAATATGACAGTTCATAGTCCACAGTCGCTGCTGCCAGGACTCTCAGTGCTACATTCTTTTCCTAAAGTGAAACCCATAGGCCTCTGCTCCTTGTTTGAAGTCCTCACACCTTTTAGGAACACAAGAAATCTGCATCAGACAAGCAAGTCTCTGCTTCATGACCTCCAACCCCATAAAGGGATTATTACTGCATAACCCCATAAAGTGTCCTTCTGAACAGTCCATACTTTACTCAGGCTGTCCCCTCTTTCAGAAATAATCTTCCTGGTATCTGCCCACTCTTCCAAGTCAGAGCACCTTCTCCATTTAAAGACCACCTTCATCTTGGAGGAGCTTCCCTAACTTCTTGTATTCAGTGCTTTCCTGATCCAGATTTCACTTCCTCAACCCTTGCTTGTATTTGATCATGTCTTGAGATGCAAAACACAGGCTTACTGAGTTGCTGAGTGTAACTCTCATAGAGCCTGCATAGAAGGCTGGCTGCATAGAAGATGTGGTTAAACTCTCTGGTTCAATCAACCAATTAATGTTGGCACTCACAAATGTGGGGGTTAGGATTGTTTACCACACTGCTTACTCAAAAATCCAAATACAATGTTTGATACCAGAACTTAATTATTATACTAATAGACTACCAATCACATAAACAGTCCATTACACATATTTTGTGTGTTATATGTTCTATATATTGCATTTTTACAATTAAGTTTAGAGAAAAATATTTTAAAAATTAGAAGAAATAAAAAATTCATTTACAGTACTGTTTATGTTTATTGATTATTGTAGACTGCTCTGCCTGATTTTAGGAACTGTATCTCTACCCCTTGTGGCTAAGGGCCAGAGACTACCTTTGGAATGCCAGCCTCAGGAGACAAAGCTTGCCTCTGGGAGCAAATGCTGCCTCAGTTTCTTCTCCCTGACCCCAAAGCTTGGTTGGAAGTCAGTGATGGGTAAGACCTCTCACAGTGGGGGGGCAACCTAAGCCAGACTCGATCACTTAGGAGGCCTTCATGGAAGGACTCGGGGGTGGGGGGTGGGGGGGCGCTGCAACAAAGAGCAGTGGACTCTTGCCCCCTGGCTTTGACAAAGCCCGAGTCCCCATGTTCTCTGGGAGAAGGGCTTCTTGGCTCTAATCCCCTTAAACCTAAACACCTGATGGGGAGAGGTGCAGCTCCTTGCCTTGCTAGAGCGTGTCCTGGGGAAAAATCTGGCATCACAAAGACTTGCTGATAAACCTGTGAAATCTGCTCTGCTAAGAGTGCTTTCATTCATATGATAAGGGTCCGAGAGGAAATGAGTCTGTCTCCCAAAGTTTCTGCAACTCTCTTCCTGACAGACACTGACTGATACTAAGCCCTCAGATCTCTTTGAAATATCGTCTACTGTTCGATCCTTGCCACCCTGTCTTCCTGTGTATTACAACCCAATAAAAGGCTATGGGAGAGGGTGCTTGGGGCCTTTTTATCCTCAGAGAAACTGGCCGCTGCTGGCCTTTTTTTCCCCCTGAGAAAATGGCCACAGCTCACTCCTCCTCCCCAAACAGATCTCAGCATGTCTCAGTCATATTTATTTTTGTCCGTGGCACTCGGGGGAACTCGCGAGAAGTCACTCCCACGATTGATACCCTAAGTTTATGTCTTCTCTTTACAAGATCAATATCTGTCAGTACCTGCCTTAGTACTTTCTAATATGATACAAAACACCATAGAGGTTATACATATCACTAAGACTAGACATCAAAATGAAAAGGTAATGGAAGAAAGAAATTTATATTCCGTTTTCAGGTATAGAAATTCACACATTGATCATGAAGAAGAAGAAGCAATATGACTGTTCTAGTGTAATCACTACAAATGCTTCACAGTTTCAAGGAAATCTAACAATTATTTCTAATGATATTTAGTGAGAAGTAATCCACACTCAAGTGGTCCAGTGCATTTTAAACCAGTGTTATTCAATGGTCATCTGCATGTATCCTAAGCACCCAGGAGTTCTCTATTCCTGAAACTGAGCTGAATTTTGTATTCAATGGATATGACCTAGAGGAAAATTAGAGAACACAGGCTTGAAAATGAGCACTACAAACAAGGCAGTATTGGATACAAATAATTAATAGGGAACAAAATAATCACCACTGAACAGGCTCCATGAGAATGGCATTTGCACATACCACAAGTATCAGAGCCACATGCTATTTTCTGGTGAGATTATAAACACCTAGTGATTCCTCATATATACCAGACTTCTCAAAACCCAAAGCTATATTCTAATAAGTAATTCAAGATTTCATTAGAAAGTGTGGAAAACAGATGCCTTCTGTTTCCAAACTGCATTAAGATGGGTGCAAAATACTAATTTGCAAGAATACTTTCATATCTAAAAATAACTGGGAGGAATTTACATGATGTCAAAGAAACTGAATTTGCCTGGGAACTAATGCAGCCCTACACATTTCACATCCTCAATTATTTCTAAACAGCTTGCATAAAAGTAAATCCTCAAGAGCAATTTTTAAAAACACACACTTGATCAATTAGCATAGCAGAGTTTTTTTTCTTTTTATGACCATTTCTGTAGTGAGGTCTTAAAATTACATGTTACAGTGAGTATGTTCAGTAGCAACACTCATGATTGGAAGAAATAACAGTTCACAACATTAAGTTATTGATAGATGGAGGCAGTTATGCTCTTACATTTAATCAAGGGGGAGGCAATATTTGGTATTTGCCAATGTTTGAAGATAATTAATCATTAACAGGAATCAGTAAACTATGATCAGCTACATAATAAAATATCACACATAAACACAGGTAACCAAGTTTTGAGTGATTACAAACAAAGAATTAAACAAAAACACAGAGTTTATACCAAAAAGAAATAGAGCAGATTTATTAAGTGATCGTACCCTCCATAGTACGTGGGAGTAGGTCAGCTCTGAGCAGAGATTGACTTCAGGGGCTGGAGTGATTCAGTTCTTAATGGACTGATATTCCCTGTCTAGTTTTTGGTGGAGTTTTATTGTGCAGGTACAAGTAGCTATATTACTTTAAATCTGCTGTGCATGAGGTCTCCCAGGATTTTCCTTGGCTGGCCACCTAAAAAGGGATCCCACAATATTAATTTATTGCAGCGCTATTATAATGAAGCATGGGTCATATAGCATGTTCTGTGAAGGTGTATTCATGATTCATCATAATTCAGCTCTTTCCCAGAGAGTGGGTAAAACCAGTCTTCCAACACAGCCTCTGTCCTTTATTCATACCATTTGTCTGGGTCCTGGGACATCTCCAGAATTTCCTCCCTTCTATCTTCTACCTCGAATTCTCCCCTGAGGGACATGGTTATCAAAAATCTTTTAGGTGCTGATGAAGGGAGAAGGTAATTCTTCTGTAACTTCTTCCAGCTTAAATGGGAAAGTAGTCCCTGTCTATTAAGAACCATAAACTCTCTCCCTATTCTATCTAGAGGTTGAAAAGGAACTCCTGAGGCCATCATGGATACTGTATGTTGTTCAGCTTCAACATCATTCTCGGATTTGTTGGAAATCTTCATCAATCTGATGTGGAACTGAGTAAGTCTTGAAGATACATATTTAACACATAAATTAAACAAACAATGTCCTAAAACTATAAAAGCAGATATGTCATTAAGGAACCTGGGTGGGGTATTAGTCACATAAAGCCAGGGTGCCTTGTTGTCAGATATTCTAATTCCATGAACTTATTGATTGTATTTATGTAGGCATTTGGCCTGTTCATAAGTTTTCCTTATGTTAGTTTCAACCATTCCAGAGTTATTTACATAGGTTCAGCAGGTTTAATTTTTTAATATATTTTATTGATTATGCCATTACAGTTGTCCTATTTCTCCCCTTCATTCCCCTCCACTCTGCACACCCCCTCCTCCACAATTTCCCCCCTTTAGTTTATGTCCATGTGTCACAAGTTCTTTAGATTCTATATTTCCCATACTATGCTTGCCCTGCCACCTATCTATTTTCTACCTACTATCTATGCTACTTATTCTCCGTACCTTCTCCCCCCCTTCTCCTCCTCCCACTCTCCTGTTGCTAACCCTCCATGTGATCTCCATTTCTATGGTACTGCTCCTGATCTAGCTGTCCTCTCAGTTTGCTTTTGTTTTAGGTGTGGTTCTTAATAAGTGTGAGTTTGCTGTCTTTTCACTGTTCATCTCTTTTATCTTCTTTTTCTTAGGGAAGTTCCTTTAACATTTCATATAATAAGAAAGTGGTGATGATGAACTCCTTGAATTTGATCTTATCTGAGAAGCACTTTATCTGTCCTTCCATTCTAAACAAAAGCTTTCCTGGATAGATCAATCTTGGATGTATGTCTTTGGATTTCATGACTTGGAATACTTCTTTCCAGCCCCTTCTTGCCTGTAAGGTCTTTTTTGAGAAACCAGCTGACAGTCTGATGGGAACTCCTTTGTAGGTGACTGTCTCCTTATGTCTTACTGCTTCTAGGATTCTCTCCTTCTTTTTAATCTTGGCTGATGTAATTAGGATGTGCCTTGGAGTGTTCCTTCTTGCGTCCAACTTCTTTGGGACTCTCTGAGCTTCCTGGATTTTCTGGAAGTCTATTTCCTTTGCCAGATTGGGGAAATTCTCCTTCATTATTTGTTCAAGTAAGTTTTCCACTTGTGGCTGTTCCTCTTCCCCTTCTGGTACTCCTATAATTTGGATGTTGGAACGTTTAAAGATGTCCTGGAGATTCCTAAGCCTCTCCTCATTTTTTGAATTTTTGTTTCTTCATCCTTTTCTGTTTGATCATTTTTTTCCCTCCTTCTGATCCACTCCCTCGATTTGAATCCTACTTTCCTTTCCATCACTATTGTTTGTGCATTTCCCTTCACTTCAATTAGTTTAGCCTTCATTTGTTCTTCTAATATGTGCCTAAAATCAACAAGTTCTGTGAACATTCTGATCACCAGTGTTTTGAACTGTGCATCTGATAGGTTGGCTATTTTTTGGTCGCTTAGAGATATTGCTTCTGGAGCTTTAAGTTCTTCTTGAGCCATGTTTTGGTCTGTTCACACCTGTTATGTATGAGGAGCGGAGCCCTAGGTGTTCACCAGGGCAGGGTGACTCAGGTTGTGAGGCTGTATGTGGGGGCAGGGTCAAAGAGGGGCAATAGCGGTCCCCTTTGCTGCTTCTTGCTGCTTGGGCCTTCATGGTCCATCTCACTGCTCGCTCCTTTGCCTGATTTATCTGCACACAAATGTGTGACTGTGGTCAGCCAGCTCCCTTGTGGCCTCACTGGGTCTGCCCATCACAACCTCACACCTGGGATCTTCCAACCACCGCCTGCATACCTGGGTCAGTCTGACTGAGTTTTCCTGTGCAACCCCCCTTCGCCAGTCGCTGGCTCCTCCCCTCATACCTGTTTGGCTGAATGGTTCATTGTTGTTGGACTTCTGCATAGTTCAATTGTCTGTGTTTTGGTTGCATTTTTTTTCTACTAAAACTTTGTTGTCTTTAAACTTGTTGTGCGAGGAGGCACAGTGTTTCCACCTACACCTCCACTTGGCAGGAAGTCCAGGTTTTATTAATAACAGCAAGTAAACCCACCTTCTTCTGCTAGGAGATAGGCAAGGGTGAGGTTGTTATCCATGGCTACAAGTGCCAGTGAGTCCACTTCCCTTAATAGTCCAAATAAAGCATTGGCAGTACCTTTGGAGACTTCTGTAATTTTAGTGAGCTCCCTTAGGGTAGTCAAAACCTTCCCAGAGATGAAAGTGCCTCTAGTGATAGTAGTTCCAGTCACTGCTAGTCAAAAAGCTTGTTTTTTTCCTGCTTAGAGAGAACTTAAAGAACCTTGGGTTATGTTTATAATGGCAAGGTCTTGGGGTGTCAAGGTCCCTAAGGTACAGTCACCCCCATGTTTAGAATTGCTGAGATGTCTATAATCAATATTTTCTTTAAGTTCTGAATGATCTTTTTAGCTAGTTATTGGGAGTCCTGCATAGCCAGACAGGCCTGGGGGTGCTGAAATGATTGTGGCATTGGTGGAGTTATAATTGTTAAAAAGGGTGTGTGGCAAGGGGGAAGAGGTCACCCTTAAAGGAGCCTAAATCATTTTCCTGCTTTTCCCTTCCTGTAGGATGTAGTAGAAATTTTGCTAACTCCACTGGAA
The DNA here is from genome assembly GCF_021234435.1 of Artibeus jamaicensis. Taxonomy (NCBI): domain Eukaryota; kingdom Metazoa; phylum Chordata; class Mammalia; order Chiroptera; family Phyllostomidae; genus Artibeus; species Artibeus jamaicensis. Next base: position 20,408 of record NW_026521888.1, read on the forward strand.
GGAGTTGGCTAGATTTCCAAAAACACATTTCAAAGTATCATTGTTATCAGCATTATGAGTTTGTCAAAGCAGCAAATGGCTCCACTGGCAATGCAGTTAAAATAATAATTTGGGTTGCATACTATATGTGACCAAATCAAAGGCCTGAAAATTTCTCCTTCAGAAAGAGTTTCTAGAGAACTTGAACTTGAATGAGAGACCAGGGCTTCAAATAGTTTAATGGCCCCTGTATAAGTATTATTAGACATGGGGTGCATCCTGTAAGTACTGCTTCATTTAAGAGATATACTGGAATAATTAAATTACTTTAATTTGTACTGGAATAATTAAATGACAAAATTTCAAACAAGGGGTTCACTCCCATATGACTCTTAAAGAAGAAAAGGAGCATGTGTTATTATCAGAAAAACCAAAGTATTAATTCAGGATGCATTAGGCTGAATGAGTAGACTGTTATATGAATATCATTTCTAGGAGTTTCTGGGTTAGGATGAGATACCCAATAATGGGCCAAATATTTTCCTGCTGCTGAGATTTGAGAAGCAGTTACTAAAAACTCATCTGATTTCCATATTCTGGGTGTAGGTGGGTAGAGGATGGTTAATAGAAACCATGAAGAGATTTTCATTTTGAACACTGATAGATTTGATCCCACCCAGGAAGAAATAAATGAGACTTCATTCAAAAGACCAGTACAAATAGAAAGATTCCAAGATGGGTAACCATGATGAACAAGAGTGATTTTAGTATGTCATCATCAATTATTACTTATCAAAAGGGCACTCCTCCTCCTTTTGAGAAGGAATCTGTGGTCCTCCAGTGGCTTGCCATTGTAGTCTGGGTTCTGGGTCTCCTGCTGTTCCTAAGTTGGATCAGGATCAGCAGGAGCCAGCTTCATTCTGGAAATATGAACTCAAATATTGACCACTAAAGTTTTACAGTCATAGGGGTACTCAGGACTATCTGGTAGTGCCCTTTTCCATTAGGTCAGTGATCCTTTGTCACAAATTTTTTGTTTTTTCTATATTATTTTAAAGAATTAAAGTTGATTTTATTGATTATTTTATTACAGTTTTCCCAATTTTTCCCCTTTATGCCCCTCCATACTGTACCACTCGCACCCAAGCACTCCCAACTTAGTTAATGTCCATGCATTGTACATATAGGTCTTTGGCTTCTTGATTTCTTATACTATTCTTATCCTCCACCTGCCTACTTTGTACTTGCAAATTATGTGTCTTGTGCCCTTTACCTCTTTGCCCAATTATTCCCCTTGCCCTTGCCACATATAACCTTCCATGTGACCTACACTTTTGTGAATCTGTTCCTGCTGTAGTTGTTATTTTTTATGTTCAGTTGTTGATAGTTTTCAGTTTGTTGTCCTTTTACTGTTCATAGATTTTTTATTTTTTTACTTAGCTAATTCCTTTTAACATTTCATTAATAAGCACTTGGTGATGATACACTTTTTTATTTTTACCTTATTTGGGAAGCACTTTATTTACCCCTCCATTCTAATTGATAGCTTTGCTGGATACAGGAATCTTGGATGTGGGTATTTGTACTTTGCTTCAAATACTTCCTTGCAGCCCCTTATGCCACTACAGTTTCTTTTGAGTAATTACCTGATAGTATTATGAAAACTCTTTTGTAGGTAACTCTCTCCGTTCCTCTTCTGTTTTAACATTCTTTCCTTACCTTTAGTCTTGGGTAATGTAATTATGATGTGTTGTGCTGTGTTTCTTCTTGCATCCAATTTTTTGGGGGACTCTCTGAGATTCCTTGACTTCCTGAAAATCTATTTTTTAAATCAAATTAGGGAAGTTCTTCTTTATTATTCATTCAAATAAGTTTTCGATTTCTGTCTCTTCTTCTCCTTCTTCTGGCACACCTACAGTTCAGATGTTGGAACACTTAAACCTTGACCAGAGTTTCCTCAGCCTCTCCATATACATGAAGAAAAAAGAATATATATAACTTTTGGTTCTTCAGTTTTAGTTGAATATTTATTTGTTCCTAATGATCCAAGTAATTGATTTGGGTTCCGGTTTCCCTCCTTTCATTGTTGGTTTCCTGTGTATATTCCTTTATTTCACTTGGTATAGCCCTCATTTCCTCCTTCATTTTAAAATCATATGCAATCATTTCTGTCAGCATCCTGATTACTACTGTTTTGAACCCTGCATCTATTTGGTTGTCAAATTTCTCATTACTTAGTTCCTTTCTTAGAGGTTTTTCCCTGTTTATTCTATTTTATTGTTATTCAAGGGCAGTTGTCTGCCTTTCTTCTCCCAACAATGCTCCCACAAGAGCCATTCCAACCACCTTCCCCCAGTTCCATCTACCTTGGTTATCTCCGTGTTCCTTATACATTTTCCTGAAAAATATTCATACTTTCCACCCAGTTACCTACTTCATTCTCTGATATGGTTAAAGTCAGATTGTTATTAATAACAATGTCATATTTATTTGCTTGTTGATATTGTTGATTAGATGCATTCATTTACTGATGGGCACCTAGATAAATCCTACACTTGCCTATGGTAAATCTTGCTCCTTGGAACCTTGTGATGCACAGGTTTTTTGCATTGGCATTTCAGGGTTCTTAGGATATAATCAAAGCAGTGGAATTTATGGGTCAAAAGGCAGTTCCTTTTCCATTTTGTGAGGGAATTTCATACTGCTTAACACAATGGCTGCACCAGTCTGAAACCCAAGAAAAAGTGCACTAGGGACTTTTGTTCACATCATCTTCAACACTTGCTGTTTGTTGATTTCTGTATGACAGCAGTTCTGACCCATTTGCAAAGGTATCTCACTGTGGTTTTCATTCACATCTCTGTCATGGCTGGCAAATCCAAGCAGCTTTTCATATGTCTCTGGAATCTCTCTATAGCCTTCTTGAAGAAGTGTCTTTCCAGGTCCATTCCCCATTTTCTTTTTTTTTTAAATTTTATTTAGTTACTTTTCAAATACATTTTTTTCTTCCCCCCCCCCGCCCGGTCTCCCCCCGCCCTCCCATTCCCCCCCCCCAGTCCTCATCTCTGTGTCTTTCATACTTGTTCCTCAAAATCCCTCCCCCTTTTTCCCCTTAAGTTCCCTTCCCTCTCCCCTCTGGTTGCTGCCCACTTGTTCTCTATTTCAGCGTCTTTGTTTTTATTATGTTTGCTTGTTTGTTTTATTCTTTAGCTTCCTGTCAAAGGTGAGATCATATGGTATTTGTCCTTCAATGCCTGGCCTATTTCACTCAGCATAATGCTTTCCAGTTCCATCCATGTTGTTGCAAAAGGTAGTAGTTCCTTCTTTCTCTCTGCTGCATAAAATTCCATGGTGTATATGTACCACAATTTTTTGGATCCATTCATTTACTGATGGGCACCTAGGTTGCTTCCAACTCTTGGCTATTGTAAATTGTGCTGCTATGAACATTGTGGTGCATAGGTTCTTTGAAATTGATGTTTTAGGATTCTTGGGGTATAATCCTAGCAGTGGAATTGCTGGGTCAAAAGGCAGGTCAATTTTTATTTTTCTGAGAAAATTCCATACTGTTTTCCATAATGGTTGTACCAGTCTACAATCCCACCAACAGTGAACTAAGGTCCCCTTTTCCCCACACCCTCTCCAACATTTGTTGTTTGTTGCTTTGTCTATTATAGCCATCCTGACTGGTGTAAAGTGGTATCTCATTGTGGTTTTAATTTGCATCTCTCTGATAGCTAACGATATTGAGCATCTCTTCATGTGTCTCTGGATATTCTGTATGTCCTCTTTAGAGAAGTGTCTGTTCAAGTCCTTTTCCCATTTTTTAATTGGGTTAGATGTCTTCCTAGAGTGGAGCCGTGTAAGTTCTTTGTATATTTTGGAGATTAAACCTTTGTCTGAGGTATCAATGGCAAATATGTTTTCCCATACAGTTGGTTGTCTTTTTAATTTAATACTGTTTTCTTTAGCCATGCAGAAGCTTTTTATTTTGATGAGATCCCATTTGTTTATTCTTTCCTTTATATTCCTTGCTCTAGGGCACATATCCGTAAAAATGTTGCTGCGTGGAATATCTGAGATTTTCTTGCCAGTGTTCTCCTCTAGGACTTTAATGGTGTCATGGCTTATATTTAAGTCTTTTATCCACCTTGAATTTATTTTGGTGTATGGTGTAAGTTGGTGCTCAAGTTTCATTTTTTTTGCACGTAGCTGTCCAGTTCTCCCAACACCATTTGCTGAAGAGGCTATCTTTACTCCATTTTATGTTACTGCCCCCTTTGTCGAATATTAATTGACTGTAGAGGGTTGGGTTGATTTCTGGGCTCTCTGTTCTGTTCCATTGGTCTATGTGCCTGTTTTTATGCCAGTACCAGGCTGTTTTGATTACAGTGGCCTTGTAATACAGTTTGATATCAGGTATGGTGATCCCTCCTACTTTGTTCTTCTTTCTTAAAAGAGCAGCTGCTATTCGGGCTCGTTTATGATTCCATATAAATTTTTGAAGTGTTTGTTCTATGTCTGTGAAATACGCCATTGGTACTTTAATTGGTATTGCATTGAATCTCTAAATTGCTTTGGGTAGTATGGACATTTTGATGATGTTAATTCTTCCAATCCATGAACACGGTATATGTTTCCATTTGTTTGTGTCTTCCCTGATTTCTTTCTTCAGTGCTGTGTAGTTTTCTGCATACAGGTCTTTTACCTCTTTGGTTAGGTTTATTCCCAGATATTTTATTTTTCTTTTTGCTATATCGAATGGGATTTTTTCCTTGATGTCTGCTTCTGCTGTTTCATTGTTTGTATACAAAAATGCCTTTGATTTCTGGATATTGACTTTGTATCCTGCTGTTTTGCCAAATTCATTAATTAGTTTGAGCAGTTTTTGGGTAGAGTCTATAGGATTTTCCATGTACACTATCATGTCGTCTGCAAACAGTGACAATTTTGTTTCCTCCTTTCCTATTTGGATGCCTTTTATTTCCTTTTCCTGCCTGATCGCTGTGGCCAAAACTTCTAATACTATATTGAATAGGAGTGGTGAAAGTGGACATCCTTGTCTTGTTCCTGATCTTAGTGGAAAAGCTTTTAGTTTTTGCCCATTGAGTATGATATTGGCTGTAGGTTTCTCATAAATGGCCTTTATTATATTGAGGAATGTTCCCTCTATTCCCATTTTGCTGAGTTTTTTTTTATCATAAATGGGTGTTGTACCTTATCGAAAGCTTTTTCCCCATCTGTTGATATGATCATGTGGTTTTTGTCTTTGCTTTTGTTTATGTGATGAATTACATTTACTGTTTTGCGAATGTTGAACCATCCTTGCATCCCTGGGATGAATCCCACTTGGTCGTGGTGTATAATCTTTTGGATATATTGTTGGATGCGATTTGCTGATATTTTGTTGAGGATTTTACCGTCTATGTTCATCAGCGATATTGGCCTGAAGTTTTCTTTCTTTGTTGTATCTCTATCTGGTTTTGGAATTAGGATGATGCTGGCTTCATAAAAGGAGTTAGGGAGTTTTCCATCCTTTTGGATTTTTTGGAATAGTCTGTGAAGAATGGGGGTTAGCTCTTCCTTAAATGCTTTGTAGAATTCTCCTGTGAATCCATCTGGTCCAGGGCTTTTGTGTGATGGGAGTTTTTTGATTACTGCTTCAATTTCTTTTGCTGTTATTGGTCTATTCAGGTGTTCTACTTCTTTTTCATTGAGATTTGGGAGATTATATTTTTTTTAGAAATGTGTCCATTTCCCCTAGGTTCTGAAATTTCTTGGCATACAGTTCTTCATAGTAATTTCTTACAATCCTCTCTATTTCTGTGGTATCAGTTGTAATCTCTCCTTTTTCATTTCTGATTGTGTTTATTTGTGTCCGTTCCCTTCTTTTCTTGGTGAGCCTACTTAAAGGCTTGTCTATTTTGTTTATTTTTTCAAAGAACCAACTCCTGGATTCATTGATCTTTAGAATTGTACTTTTAGTCTCTATGTCATTTAGTTCTGCTCTGATCTTAGTTATTTCCTTCCTTCTACTTGCTTTGGGCTGTTTTTGTTGTTGTTCCTCGAGTTCTTGCAGGCGTAGAGTAAGTTCATTTGTTTGAAATGTTTCTGTTTTCTTTAGGTAGGCCTGTATTGCTATAAACTTCCCTCTCAGGACTGCCTTGGCTGTATCCCATAAGTTTTGGGTTGTTGTGAGATCATTTTCATTTGTTTCCAGAAACTTTTTGTTTTCTTCCCTAATTTCATTCTTGACCCATTCATTGTTTAATAGCATACCGTTCAGTCTCCATGATTTTGGGTGTTTTGGGTTTTTTCCTTTGGGGTTGGTTTCCAGTTTCGGTCCCTTATGGTCAGAGAAAATGCTTGGTATGATTTCAATATTCTTGAATTTGTTGAGGCTTGTTTTGTGCCCTATCATGTGATCTATCTTTGAGAATGTCCCATGTGCATTTGAAAAGAATGTGTATTTAGCTTCTTTGGGGTGAAGAGCTCTGTATATATCAGTTAGGTCCATTTCATCAAGGGTGTTGTTTAATGCCGCAATGTCTTTGTTGATATTTTGTTTGGAAGATCTGTCCATTTTTGATAGTGGGGTGTTAAAATCCCCCACTATAATTGTGTTGCTGTCTATATCTTTCTTGAATTCCTCTAAGATTTTCCTTATATAATTTGGTGCTCCTATGTTGGGTGCGTATATATTTATGATGTTAATGTCTTCTTGATGGAGTCTTCCCTTGAGTATTATGAAGTGACCTTCTGGGTCTCTCTTTATGGCTCTTTTTTTGAAGTCTATTTTGTCTGATATGAGAATTGCTACCCCAGCTTTTTTTTCTTGTCCATTTGCTTGGAAAATTTGTTTCCAGCCTTTCACTTTAAGTCTGTGATGGTCTTTTGTCCTGAGGTGGGTCTCTTGTAGGCAGCATATGTGTGGGTCATACTTTCTTATCCATTGAGCTATTCTGTGTCTTTTGATTGGAGCATTTAATCCATTTACATTTAAGGTTATTATTGATAGGTACTTATTCATTGCCATTTTTGTACCTGGGTTCCTCTCTGTCTGTCTCTTTTCCTTCCTTTCCTTAAAGCAGACCTTTTAGTATTTCTTGTAGAGCTGGCTTGGTGGCAGCAAATTCTTTTAGACTTCTTTTGTCTTGGAAGCTCTTTATTTGGCCTTCTATCTTGATTGAGAGCCTTGCTGGGTAAAGTAGCCTTGGTTGTAGGCCTCTGTTTCTCATTACTTGGAATATTTCTTGCCAATCTCTTCTTGCTTGGAGTGTTTCCATTGAGAAGTCAGTGGCTAACCTTATTGGGATGCCCTTGTATGTTATTTCTTTTTTCTCCCTTGCTGCCTTTAAGATTCTCTCTTTGTCTTGGAAGTTTGCCATTTTAATGATGATGTGTCTTGAAGTGGGCCTCCTTGGGTTCCTCTTGAATGGGACTCTGTGAGATTCCTGGATTTGTGTGACTTTTTCTTTTGTCAAATTAGGGAAATTTTCTCTCTTTACTCTTTCAAATATGTTTTCTATCCCTTGTTCTTCTTCTTCTCCTTCTGGTATTCCTATTATTTGGATAGTATTACGTTTCATATTGTCTTGCATTTCTCTTAATCTCTCTTCATTCTTTCTGAGCCTCTTTTCCCTTTCCTGTTCTTTCTGTGAGATGCTTTCTACTTTGTCCTCCAATTCACTAATCTGATCTTCTGTTTCATCCACCCTATTTTTAATGCTTTCCACTGTGTTTTTTAATTCAGAAATTGTATTCTTCATTTCCTCTTGGCCCTTGCTAATAATTTCCATTTCCTTTTTCATGTTGATATAGTTCACAGTGAGATCATTGTAACTTCCCTGTAGTTTCTGGTAGCTGATTGTGAGCTCTTTGAACTTCCTGATCACCAGTGCTTTGAATTCAGTATCTGATAGTTGACTTGCCTCTGTTTCATCTAACATTCTTTCTGAGGATTCCTCCTTTCCTTTCATTTGGGGATTGTTTCTTTGTCTTCCCATTGTTTGTGAGACTCTTCTTGTTAGCCTCAGCTTCTTAGATTAATCTGTTTTGACACCCTGGGTTTATGGTATGAACTTTTGTGGTGGAATGCCTGTGAATTTCAATGGTGCAGCCTCTTTTGGTTATCCTGTTGTTCTCTGCTTCCACCCACTCAAATATGCAGCAACTTGTGGCTTCTCTCCTACAACAATGTGCAATTTGTCTCTCTGGCTCTACTATTGGGAGGCCTCTTCTATGGGTCCAGCTCTGGTCTTTTTATATTTTCAAGTTGATTGTGACTCTTGTGGGTAAAAGAAAGAAATGATAAGGAAAGAAATAAAAGGAAGAAAGAAACAAATGGTAGGGAAATGGAAGAAAGAGCAATAAGTTTAGAAAGAAAAGAAAAAGAAATAAAACAGAAAATCCGGGAAAAGAGGACAAAAGTATGGAAAGATGAAACAGTAATAAAGTTTAAAAGAAATAACAGATTACTGCTCTCAGCCTAAGAAGAATCAAATGAAGCCGTCAGCTTATGCCACTCCAGCAACTTTTTTTCTGTTTTAAACTGCACTAGGGAACTTGAATTTGCATGGGTTTCCCAAGTGGCACATAAGGAGCTTACAGGTCACTTCCACCTTAACAATAAGTAATAAGATGAATAAACTGAAAACCCATCTTGGATTCATCAGAGAAAATCCCATTCCCCATTTTCAATTGTTCTGTTATTAGTCAGTCTACAGTGGGCTCTTGTGAGTTCTTCATATATTTCGGATATTGAATCCTTGTCTGAAGTATCATTGGAAAATATATTTTCCCATATAGTAGGTTCCTTTTGCATTTATTCCTTAGCCATGCAGAAGTATTTCATTTGGATGAGACCACATTGGCTGCTTCTTTCCTTTATTCCTCTTGCTCTAGGAAACATCTCGCTGAAAATTATCCATATGCAATATCTGAGATTTTCCTGCCTGTGTTCTCCAGGGAGGACTTTTATAGTGTTACAACCTATATTTAAGTCTCCCTTCCACCTTGAATTAAATTTTGTGTATGGTGTTAGTTGCCAATCAAATTTCTTTTTTTTTTGTTTTTGCATAGAGCTGTCCACCTCTCTAAATGCCATTTGTTGAAGACACTATTTTGATTCACCTTGATGCTGAGGTCCCTCTTTTTAAAAAATTAACTAACAGTAGAGATGTCAATGTATTTCTTAACTCTCTGTTCTGTTCCATTGCTCAGTCTGTCTTTTTTTTTGCAAGTAGCAGGCTGTTTTACTGGCCTTGTAATACTATTTGGTATCCACTATTGTGCTCCCTCCTACTTTCTTTTTCTTCCTAAAAATTCCTGCAGCTATTCTGGATCACTTATTGTTCCACATAAATTTTTGAAGTTTGTTCTAATCTGTGAAATATGCCATTCCTACTTTAAAAAGTACTGCATTGAATATATAAATGGCTTTGGGTGGTATGGACAGTTTGATGATGCTACTTCTTTAAATCTGTGAGCATGCATGCTACACACTTTGCTTTGTCTGTGTGTGTGTCTTCCAGAATTTCTTCCATCAGTGTCTCTATAGTTTCTGAGCACATATCTTTAACCACCTTGGTTTAGGTTTTCTAGGTAGTTTATTTTTCTTGTTACATCAAATGGGAGGTTTTATGATTTCTGTTTGCTATATGTTATTGTTGGTATACAAAAATGCCTTTGATTCCAAAATATTGACTATGTGTCCCACTCTTTTCCCAAATTCACTTATAAGGTTGAGTAGTTTTAAGGAGAGTCTGAGAAATGTACACTCTCATGTTACCACCAACAATGAGAGTTTGGCTTCCACCTTTCCAATTTCTGTGACTTTTATTTCCTTTTCCTGTCTGCTGTGGCTATGACTTGCAGTACTATGTTGAATACAAGTGGTTAAGGCAGGCATCCTTGTCTTGTTCCTCATCTCAGTAGTAGAGCTCTAAGTGTTTGTCCTTTGAGTGTGATGTGGGCTGTAGGTCTCTCATATATGGCCTTTATTATGCTGGGGAAAACTCCCTCTATCCCCCAGTGGATGAGTATTTTAGTCATGAATGGGTGCTGTGTCTTATCACACGACTTTTCCTCATTGATTGATATGATTCTGTGATGTTCTATGATTATTGATTTGCAAATATTGAAAAAACCTTGCATCCCTGGGAAGAATCCCACTTAACCATGCTGTATGATCCTTTAAAAATATTGCTTGGATGCAATTTTACAATATTTAGTGGACAATTATTTGCATCTATGCTCCTAAGCAATACCGGCCTGAAGTTTTCTCGGTGTGTGTGTGTGTGTGTGTGTGTGTGTGTGTGTGTTGATCTGGTTTTGGGAGAAGGATGATCATGACTCCATAGAAACAGTGGACAGTCTTCTATTTCCTTGGATTTTTTTTTCTTCTTTTTTGACTAATGTGTGAAGTACTGGGGTTAGCTCATCCTTAAATGCTCTGTAATACTGTCCTGTGAAACCATGGAGTCCAGAGTTTTGTGTGTGTGAAGATTTTACTTCACTGCTTTGATGTTGTCAGCTGTTGTTGGTCTGTTCAGTCTTTCTGCTGCTTCTTCACTGAGATTTGGAAGAATACATTCTCCAGAAATTTGTCATTTCCCCCAGGATTTCAAGTTTTGTGGCATATAGCTCTTCATGGTAATATCACAGAATCCTTTGTGTTTCTGGACTATAAGTTTCAATGTCTTGTGTTTCATTTTTGATTGTGTGTATTTGGGTCCTATCTTGGTTTCTCAATGAATCTGCTTAAAGGCCTTGTCTATTTTTTTGGTCTTTCAAAGAACCAGCTCCTTGGATTCATTGAACCCTAGAACTGTGTTTAGTCTCTACGTTCTTTAAGCCTGCTCTGATCTGGGTTACTTCCTTCCATCCATTTGCTCTGAGTAGTCTTTGTTGTTGTTCTTGAAGTTCTGGCAGGCACAAGTCAGGTTTTTTCTTTGAAACATTTTTCATTTTCTCTTTAGGGGGATTAAGAGTTAACTACAGCAGTAATAAAAGGAAGGTAGTGAAACAAGCTAACATTATACAGGTGTTTTGTGTAGTTTTAAAATTACATGGAAGAATAATTTTTTACAATAATGTGGAAGAGCAATAATATGACAAGAAATATATTTTTCAAATAACAAGTATGCAAAGTCAACAGCAAAAAAATTGTTCTTTTTGAACACTAGTGAACTCAAAGAAGAAAAAATTAAAATAGAATATGAGGGACGTCCACCAAGATGGAGACGTAGGTGGAAGCACTGTACCTTCTCACACAACCAAGTTTAAAAACAACAAAGTTTTAGCAACAAATATGCAGCCAAAACACAGAAAATTGAACTACATTAAAGTCTGACAACAACGAACCCTTCAGCTAAACCGGTAAGAGGGGCAGAGCCAGCAGCAGAGCTGGGTTGGGCAGGAAAGATCCACTGGACTGCCCTGGGCACTCGACCCAGGTGCACCAGCAGCCGTGGGCAGATCCCAGGTGTGGAGAAGCAGGCAAACCCACTGAGGGCACAAGGCAGTGGACCCACTGAGGGCTGACTGCAGTCACACATTCGTGAGCAGATAAACCAGTGAAGGAGCGAGCAGTGAGATGGACCTTGCAGGTCCCAGCAGCAGGAAGCAGCAGAGGGGACCGCTATTGTCCCTCTCTGACCCTGCCCCCACATACAGCCTCACAACCCAGCAACCTGGGTGGCCCCACCCTGGTGAACAGTTAAGGCTCTGCCCCTCATACATAACAGGCATGAACAGATCAAAACAGGCTCCAGAACAACTCAGAGCCCCAGAGCTGATAACTCTAAGCGATGAAGTAATAGCTAAACTTTCAGATGCACAGTTCAAAACACTGGTGATCAGGATGCTCGCAGAACTGGTTGATTTTAGTCACAAATTAGAGGAACATATGAAGGCTAAACTAATTGAAATGAAGGGAAATGCACAGGAAACCAATAGTAATGAAAAGGAAAGTGGGACTCAAATCAAAGGACTGGACCAGAAGGAGAAAAAAATGACGAAAAAGAAAAGGATGAAGAACAAGAATTCAAAAAAAATGAGGAGAGGCTTAGGAAACTTCAGGGCATCTTTAAACATTCCAACGTCTGAATTATAGGGGTACCAGAAGGGGAAGAGGAACAGCCACAAGTGGAAAACTTATCGGAACAAATAATAAAGGAGAACTTCCCCAATCTGGCAAAGGAAATAGACTTCCAGAAAATCCAGGAGGCTCAGAGAGTCCAAAAAGAGGTGGACCCAAAGAGCAACACACCAAGGCACATCTTAATTACATTAGCCAAGATTGAAATGAAGGAGAGAATCCTAGAAGCAGTAAGACATAAGGGGACTGTCACCTACAAAGGAGTTCCTATCAGATTGTCAGCTGATTTCTCAAGAGAGACCTTACAGGCAAGAAGGGGCTGGAAAGAAGTATTCCAAGTCATGAAATCCAAAGACATACATCCAAGATTGATTTATCCAGGAAAGCTTTCATTTAGAATGGAAGGGCAGATAAAGTGCTTCTCAGATAAGATCAAATTCAAGGAGTTCATCATCACCACTTTCTTATTATATGAAATGTTAAAGGAACTTCCCTAAGAAAAAGAAGATAAAAGAGATGAACAGTGAAAAGACAGCAAACTCACAGTTATTAAGAACCACACCTAAAACAAAAGCAAACTAAGAGGACAGCTAGATCAGGAGCGGAAACATAGAAATGGGGATCACATAGAGGGTTAGCTACAGGGGAGTGGGAGA